>NC_057734.1:26078773-26081175 GCF_004010195.1 Chiloscyllium plagiosum | reverse complement strand
GAACAGCACAGCAGGTCAGGCAGCATCTAGGGAACAGAAGATTCGACGTTTCGGGCACATGCCCTTCTTCAGGAATGGCATGTGCCCGAAACGTCGAATCTTCTGTTCCCTAGATGCTGCCTGACCTGCTGTGCTGTTCCAGCAATAAAGTTTCAACTTTGATCTCCAGCGTCTGCAGACCTCACTTTCTCCCCACAGCAGGTAGTGAAAAAAGCTAATGGCATGCTGGCCTTCATAACAAGAGGGATTGAGTGTAGAAGCAAAGAGGTTCTTCTGCAGCTGTACAGGGCCCTGGTGAGACTGCACCTGGAATATTGTGTGCGGTTCTGGTCTCCAAATTTGACGAAAGACATTCTGGCTATTGAGGGAGTACAGCGTAGGTTCACAAGGTCAATTCCTGGAATGGCGGGACTATCTTAAGTTGAAAGATCGGAGCGTCTGGGCTTGTGTACGCTTGAGTTTAGAAGACTGAGAGGGGATCTGATTGATACGTATCAGATTATTAAAGGATTGGACACTCCGGAGGCAGGAAACATGTTTCCGCTGATGGGCGAGTCCCGAACCAGAGGACACAGCTTAAAAATAAAGGGTAGGCCATTTAGGGCAGAGATGAAGAGAAACTTCTTCACCCAGAGAGTGGTGGGTGTGTGGAATACTCTGCCCCAGAAGGCAGTGGAGACCAGAAGGCAGTGGAGACCCAGTCTCTGGATTCGTTTAAGAAAGAGTTGGATAGAGCTCTCAAGGTTAGTGGAATCAGGGGTTATGGAAATAAGGCAGGAACAGGATACTGATTGAGGATGATCAGCCATGATCATAATGAATGGTAGTGCAGGCTCGAAGGGCAGAATGGCCTACTCCTGCACCTATTGTCTAATACTCTGACCTACTATTTTTACTGCCAAAATGGATAACCTCACATTTACCAACATGGAACTCCATCTGCCAGACCCTTGCCCACTCAGTTAACCTATCTAAATCTCTCTGCAGACCCACATCCTTTGCACAGTTTGCCTTTCCACTCAATTCAGATGTCATCAGCAAACTCAGATACGTTACACTCGGTCTCCTCTTCCAGATCATTCACATATATGATGAACAGTTGCGGGTCCAACAGCAACTCCTGCGACACCCTGCTCACCATTGATCTCCAACAAGAACACGCATTTATCCCAACTCTCTGCTTTCTATTGGTTAACCAATCCTCTACCCATGCTAGTGCATTCCCTCAACTCCATGCGCTCTTGTCTTACGGAAGAGTCTTTTATGCCAGACCTTATCAAACACCTTCTGGAAATCCACGTTTACAACATCCACCTGTTCCCCTCCATCCAACACGCTTGTTACATCCTCAAAGAACTCCAGTAAGTTTGTCAAACATTACCTCCCCTTTCTGAATCCATGCTGTGTCTGCCTGATGGAACCCTTTCCATCCAGACATCTTACTATTTCATCTTTAGTGATAACCTCCAGCATTTTACTGACTGCAGGTTAAAGCTAACTGGCCTATAGTTACCTGCCTTTTGCCTACACCCTTCTTTAAACAGCGACGTGACATTTGTAGTCTTCCAGTCTACAAGGACCTGCCCGGAGTCTAGTTAACTTTGGTAAATTAACACTAACTCATCTACTATAACCCTGAAGTGCATTCCATCAGGACCAGGAGACTTATTTACCTTTAGACCCTCAAGTTTGCTCAACACTACCCCTTTACTGATAACATCGGAATTGAGGTTCTTCCCTCCCATCATATCCTTAATATTATTTTTTTCGCCTGTTAGACACATCTTTCACTTTGAAGCCAGACACAAATAGTTATTCAAGGCCTCGGCCATTTCAGCATTACCCAATATTAATTCCCCTTCCTCATCCTGAAGGGACCTACATCCTTTTAAGATACAAAGTCTTGTCAACTAGGTTTCCTGGATGAAAACTGCTTGCTTAAATAATACTTGTCCTTCATCTATAGAACATTATAGCGCAGTCCAGGCCCTTTGGCCCTCGATGTTGCGCCGACCTGTCATACCAATCTGAAGCCCATCTAACCTACACTATTCCATGTACATCCATATGCTTGTCCAATGATGACTTAAATGTACTTAAAGTTGGCGAATCTACTACCGTTGCAGGCAAAGCATTCCAAACCCTTACTACGGAGTAAAGAAACTACCTCTGACATCTGTCCTATATCTATCACCCCTCAATTTAAAGCTATGCCCTTTGTGTTCGCCGTCACTATTCTTGGAAAAAGGCTCTCTGTCCACCCTATCTAACCCTCTGATTATCTTATATGTCTCTATTAAATCACCTCTCAACCTTCTTCTC
Organism: Chiloscyllium plagiosum; assembly: GCF_004010195.1. Classification (NCBI taxonomy): domain Eukaryota; kingdom Metazoa; phylum Chordata; class Chondrichthyes; order Orectolobiformes; family Hemiscylliidae; genus Chiloscyllium; species Chiloscyllium plagiosum. The sequence continues at coordinate 26,078,853 of NC_057734.1, read as the reverse complement.
TCTAACGAAAACAGCCTCAAGTCCCTCAGCCTTTCCTCGTAAGACCTTCCCTCCATACCAGGCAACATCCTCGCAAATCT
>NC_057734.1:26067484-26078307 GCF_004010195.1 Chiloscyllium plagiosum | reverse complement strand
ACTGTGGGGAACCTTATCGAACGCCTTGCTGAAATCCATATATACCACATCAACCAGTTTACTCTCATCTACCTGTTTGGTCACCTTCTCAAAGAATGCAATAAGGTTTGTGAGGCACGACCTACCCTTCACAAAACCGTGCTGACTATCCCTAATCAAATTATTCTTTTCGAGATGATTATAAATCCTATCTCTTACAACCTTTTCCAACACTTTACCAACAACTGAAGTAAGGCTCACTGGTCTATAATTACCAGGATTGTCTTTACCTCCCCTTCTTGAACAGGGGAACCACATTTGCTATCTTCCAGTCTTCTGGCACTATTCCTGTAGAGAATGACGATTTAAAGATCAATGCCAAAGGCTCGGCAATCTCTTCCCTGGCTTCCCAGAGGATCCTAGGATAAATCCCATCCGGCCCAGGGGAGTTATCTATTTTCACACTCTGCAGGATTTCCAATACCTCCTACTTGTGAACCTCAATCACACCTAGTCTAGTAGCCTGTATCTCAGTAATCTCCTCGACAACATTGTCATTTTCTACAGTGAATACTGTTGAAAGATATATTCATTTAGTGCTTCCCCCATCTCCTCTGACTCCACACGCAACTTCCCACTACTATCCTTGAATGCCCTAATCTTATTCTTGTCATTCTTTTATTCCTTAAATACCTATAGAAAGCCTTAGAGTTTACCCTGATCCTATCCGCCAACAACTTCTCATGTCTCCTCCTGGCTCTTCTGAGCTCTCTCTTTAGGTCTTTCCTAGCTACCTTGTAACCCTCAAGCGCCCTAACTGAGCCTTCACATCTCATCCTAACATAAGCCGCCTTCTTCCTCTTGACCAGAGATTCCACTTCCTTCGTAAACCATGGCTCCCGTGCTCTACAGCTTCCTCCCTGTCTGACAGGTACATACCTATCTTGGACACACAGTAGCTTTTCCTTGAATAAGCTCCACATTTCTAATGTGCCTATCCCCTCCAGTTTCCTTCTCCATGCTATGCTTCCTAAATCTTGCCTAATCGCATCGTAATTGCCTTTCCCCCCCCACTTTAACTCCTGCCTAGTGGTATACACCTATCCCTTTCTATCACTAAAGTAAACATAACAGAATTGTGATCGCTATCACCAAAATGCTCACCTACTTCCAAATCTAACACCTGGCCGGACTCATTACCCAGTACCAAATCTAATGTGGCTTCGCCCCTTGTTGGCCTGTCTACATACTGTGTCAGGAAGCCCTCCTGCACACACTGGACAAAAACTGACCCATCTATAGTACTCATACTATAGTGTTCCCAGTCAATATTTGGAAAGTTGAAGTCCCCCATGACAACTACCCTGTTTCTCTCACTCCTATCGAGAATCATCTTGGTTATCCTTTCCTCTAAATCTCTGGAACTATTCGGAGACCTATACAAAACTCCCAACAGGGTGACCTCTCCTTTTCTAACTTCAGCCCATACTACCTCAGTTGATGAGTCCCCAAACATCCTTTCTGCAACTGTAATACTGTCACAGTTGCAGAATTCCACACCTCCCCCTCTTTTACCATCTTCTCTGTTCTTACTGAAACATCTAAATCCTGGAACCTGCAACAACCATTCCTGTCGCTGCTCTAACCATGTCTCCGAAATGGCCACAACATCGAAGTCCCAGGTACCAACCCATGCTGCAAGTTCACCCACTTTATTCCAGATGCTCCTGGCGTTGAAGTAGACACACTCCAAAGCAACTTCTTGCTTGCTGGTGCCATCTTGCGTCCCTGAAACTTGATTTTTGACCTCCCTACTCTCAACCTTTTCGAAACTTGAACTACAATTTTGGTTCCCATCCCTGTGCTGGATTAGTTTAAACCCACCCCAATAGCCTTAGCGAATTTCCCCCCCAGGATATTGGTACCCCTCTGGTTCAGATGAAGACCATCCTGCTTGTAGAGGTCCCACCTACCCCAGAAAAAGCCCCAATTATCCAAGAATCCAAAACCCTCCCTCCTGCACCATCCCTGTAGCCACATGTTCAACTCCTCTCTCCCTGTTCCTTGCTTCACTATCTTCATTCAGTTTGCGTTACACAGAATGGACTTTAGCAATTCGCCTGCATATTAATGTCAATCTTAACAATTCCAAATGCAGTTTGAAAGGTTCCAGGAGCAGCTGAAGGAAACTATTTCCAATTTAAAATAACAATGAAAAATAGACAGGATTTGTCTATCAATAAATCCTAACTGTATGTCATTTCCACTTAGGAAACTTAACCAGGTACATATCTTTGTGACAAAAAGTTATTTTTAAATAAATTAAGGAGGACAGTTGAGAAATAGAAATAGAATTTTAAAAAAACTTAGACACAGAGTAACATGTAAAGCCCAACTTGTTAAAAATGTTAAGGCTTCAAACCAACTTCTTACTCCTAACAAATACACATCCATTGGATTGCTATTCTTTACAATAATAATGTCATAACCACTACCAAATGCATCTTCCTCTTCAAAAAATCTCATTGGGCCATAACAGGAATTTACTTTTCCCTTTGTACAGACCACACTTCACAAACTAAACCAATACAAAATGCACTGAAGCAAAACTTTGTTATTCATTTCAATTTGAATTAATTGGTCGACTGGAATTCTCTTCTCTACCACCATCAACTCTATCCATGAGTAACAATCAACTTTCCAAATGTGCAGCACTAAATAAAACTGGGCTGATCAGTGAAAGCCAGAAACGGTTCCAAACTTGGTTAAAACAAACATCAATAAAGAGACTGTTTCCTTTAAGACAGAAGCAACATATAAATGCCAGATCATAGAACTATTAATTTCAACTTGACACACAAACCTTATGTGGTTGATACTCAACATATCTCCTGAAACTGCTGGGAACTTCTCCTGAACAGTTAAACTAATTGAGCATGCTGCTGATGTTCCTATAGTACATCTTGTCTAAGCCTGTATGCATCAGGTTGTTAGTAAATAAATCCAGAAAAATAATTTTATCTGAATGGTCCAGCTAGGCAATATTTCCAGCTATATGAATTGTAGTAAAATACAAATGTCACCCTTAGTTGCAGAATCGGGAGAACCCACCCAACAGAACAGCTGACTGATAAATTAATGTTAGGTAACTGGTATACTCAGGCTATAGCAAGGAGAGTAAAAGTACTATTTTGTGTCTAAATGATTCAGCCTGTTGTGAAAATCAAACTGCTTGCATAAGAAGCAGTGCTAAGATACAAGCTGCAGCAAATAACTTTGAACAGTATGTGCAAGACAGAGAGACAGAAAGTTTACCACCTATAATGCAGACCTATTTTCCATCCTTAAATTCCCTTTTCAATAGTGTAAAAATAATTACTTTGAAAATGGACTGTGTGACCCCACTAATAAAACTTAGTTCACTACTTTCATTTTGAAACGCAGCTCTTGTAGTTTGCAAAATGCACACAGGGGAGACAGAAAGAAAGACAAGCTATCGCATTACACGTACGGTACATACAGAAACAAAAATCTTACCTGTGGTGGTGAACTGCTGGCACCTAGAGAAGTGACAGAAGGTACAGATGGCGTGGGTGGTGAGAACTGGCTGCCAACCAAAGATGGGAAACGGGTCGAGGGAAACAAATCTATAATTAAGTAGTTCAGTTTTAGTATCATTCACAACCGCAATATCCCATGCACTCTCAAATTTCCACAGAAGTAGTTTCGATGTAATGTGACTTTGGATAACAGTTATACCAGTATTACTTTGGGGGGAAAATGTCCCATGTAAATGTCATTCTTTGCAATATTGAAAAGAAAAAAAAAAAGAATGTTGCAAAACCAAACTCTTCCACATGAACATGCAATTTACAGAATCAGCCATGAAGAAGGGAAAATTTTATTTCAGTAACACAATTGACAAAAAGCCACAGGAGGTGCAAGAAAAAAAAAGTGGGCCATTTGGCCCATGAAATCAGCTTCACCATTCAATGAAATCATCACTGATAATCCTCAGATTCACTTTCCTGCCTTTTTCCCAACAAGCTTTGATTTCCTTACTGATTAAAAAAATTGTCCACCTCACACTCAAATATTCTTAACAACCCAGCCTCTTGCATCTCTCTGCAGTAAAGAATTCCACAGAATCTGAGAAAATAATTTCATCATCCCCCTTCAATGAGTACTCATTTATTCCGAGATTATGCCTTCTGTTTCTAGACTCTCCTACAAGCAGGAACAACCTCTCCATATCTACAAGTCTTTAAGAATCATGTCTGTTTCAATAAGGTCACTTCTGATTCTTCTAAATTCCAATGAGCACCAGCCCAACATTCTAAACCTCCTTCATTAGAAAATCCCTCCATATCAGAGGTCAATCTAATGAATCTTCTTGGAACTGCCTCCAATGCCAGTATATCTTTCCTGAAATAAGGGGACCAGAATTGTTTGCAGTATTCTAACTATGGTCTTCTAGGAGAAAGTGAGGACTGCAGATGCTGGAGATCAGAGCTGAAAATGTGTTGCTGGAAAAGCGCAGCAGGTCAGGCAGCATCCAAGGAGCAGGAGAAGCGACGTTTCGGGCATGAGCCTTCTCCTGAAGAAGGATTCATGCCCGAAACATCGATTCTCCTGCTCCTTGGATGCTGTCTGACCTGCTGCGCTTTTCCAGCAACACAGTTTCTGCTCTAACTATGGTCTGACTAGCTAGCTTGCATAATTTTAACAAGAGTTTCCTATTTTTATACTCCATTCTTTTGAAAATAAAAATTCCATTATTCTTCCTATTATATGCTAGCTTTTTGTGATTCATGCAAAAGGATCCAAAATCCCCCTCTGCTGCAGCCTCTGCAGTCTTTCCCGATTTAAAATTATATTCATCTCCTCTATTCTTCCAAACAAAATGCATAACCTCACATTTTACCAATTAATATTTATTGACTAGACTTTTGCTACTCACATCTATATCCCTCTGCAGTCATTGTGTGTCATTCTCACCACTTGTCTTCCCACCTATTTTTGAGTGATCCTTAAATGTGGAACTAGAAACTTTGGTTCCCATATCCAAGTCATACACTATATACTGCAAATAACTGTGGCCTCAGTACTGATCCCTGTGGCCCTCTAATAGTAACAGACTACCATCTGAAAATGCCCCTCTTTATCTCAATTCTTTTAACTATTAGTTTGCCAATCTGCTGTCCACACTTAAAATACCCCAAACACCGAACGTCCTTTAGAAATCCAAGTAGATTGCATCTACTGGCTTCCCCTTTGTCTATTCTGCTTGTAACCCCGTCAAATAATTCTAATAACTTTGTCAGGTATGATTCCCCCTTCATGAAGCCAACAGCAGAAAGGACTTTAACTTTTCCAAAGTATCTGAACATTTTGTAACCTCTGCCCCCACTGAAGCCAAGTCAGTAAGGCAAACTTAAATTGGTAGTCAAAGTGGGAAAGTGCACAACCAAGTAAACTGAAAGTGGTATGTATAATCATCACAAAACTAGCTTTGGTGCAGGACTGAGTTATCTTTGAATAATTAATCACTAATTTGATTAAGTATGACAGGAATAAATTATATTCTGTTTAATTATGGTTAGTTGTTAAATAGTTCCTGTACAGAAGAAACCATAAGGCCAGACCAAAGTTAAGATTTATTGCTTTATTGCTATTTTATAATTCAAGCCAATGTAAACTTAGCTTGATAGATCTGTAAAGGCTCAGAAGCAGACACAACTATAACCCAAAGAGATGGTGATGTTTTAAAATGGTAACTTACAATCAAGTCATTTGACAACCATCAGGTTACTGTCTCATTAAAGTGCAGGTGACACCATTAACTGAAGGATCATCACCGTGTCAGGCAAAGGGCAAGGTTGAGAAAGCAGGACCTTCATGCTGGTACAGAAACTGAACCCACACTGCTGGCATTACACTGCATTGCAAACCAACTGTACAGCCAACTGGGCTAACCATTTGTTATAGACATATCTTTAATACGTTGTATGGTCATTTTGAACTTTCATTTTAGACATTAACAGTTATTGTGGCATTACACATGGCTGTCACAGTAAAGGATGCACATTGTTCTCCAAAATCAATCAGATGTATCAATTCATGATAGTTAATCATTAGTAGATGATACTACATACTCTAAGCAGGTACATTAATTCTTCACTGGTGCCAATTTATTTTGGTAAAGGTCTAAAGGGCTAATCTTATAAAATTATTGGCATTCCAAAAATTGAATGAGGAAATTGCAGGAAGTGATATTATTAAGGTGACCAGTACTTTTAAAGAAAGCAATAAGACATTGACTTCCTAGGCAATCCAAGTCTGACCAGGGATATTAGCTAGCAAGGGTCAATAAGGGCTGTATTTTAGTCAATCAATGCACAAAAAGAAATATCAAAGACAAACAAGAGACTGGTGCCCAGTCAAACAATGTCATGAACTGGCATTCTAACATCAATAGGCTGCAAACTACTATCTTATTAAGTATCACCGGCTTTGTGCTGGCTTTGATAAACGTAACGAATTCTGTAAAACCTGAGAAAACATTCCTGAACCGAGAGTGGGTCGTATAGCTGATCAGGATCAATAAATATTAGATGCTATTTCAAACTCAGCCAATAATTGTAATTGATGTAGGTCTAGCTACTAAAGTCAAAGCATATCCCAAAATGTTAGACTGTTTTATAGAAATGTAAAAATGATCAACAAGGCATCTTCTGATGTTTCTCCATAATATCAATTTTCTACCATGAATGTATTCAGCAAAAATTCAATAAAACAGCGTCAGGTAAGTAGAAATTTCCTTAGTTGAGTACGTAACCTACCACTTTTTAAGATTCAAGGTGCTTGTGCAAATCTTACCTTGGAAAGGTTCAAAAGTGTCCATGAAGTCCAGATTGGGCTGTAGTGGAATCAATCCAGGCTGAATCATATCAGCATTTCCTGCATGTGCTGTTGAAAGTATTAGGAGGATTAAGTATATAATACCTGGATAAACATTTACTGACTAACAATTTCATCATTGAATACTTTACATTAGGAGCAATATGCTTTGTATTGTACAACTTGTGAGAGGAGACACGACAAAAAGGCAAAGACGCACCCTTTACAAGTCTACAGGTGTCCTTCATTATTCATTGAAATGGAAGAATTAAAAGAAAAACTTGCATTTATATTTCTTCTTTCATGGCCTCAGTATATTCAAAAATGAACCAACATACAAGACATTGAAGTTAGAAGATGATAATCCTTTACACCTTTTTCTTTACATGCTCCAAATGATTTCTCATCTTTAGTGGCATCATAAGTTCGCTCTCCTGAGCTCACTGCCTTCTTATCCTTCCTGAATCTTTTCTATCGTGTAAACTCTCCAATCCAAATTCAAACCATTCCAACAGTCCTGCTTATCCCCTATCAACCCTGTTAAGTAAACTCTGATATTTTCTTGTATCCCTCACTACGCACATTCCTCTTCCATACCCAATCCATCTATATTTTCCTCAAAGAAATAAACCCCCAATTCACATACAACTCCACTTCCAGAATCCTAGCTGAACTCCTGCTTCTCTGCTCACAACATTTTTGCAGTTAATGATTTGATCAACAAGACCTGCACTTCCACTTTTGTTCCCTATCGATGACGACATACATCATCTTAGTCAAATAAGATCCCAATTTTAAAATTCTTTTCCTGGTTTTCAAATCCCGATATGGTCTTATCCCTCTCCATTTCTGTAATCTCCTCCAGCCCCACAAACCTTTGTGATATGTGTGCTCTTCTAAATCTGACATGTTTTGTAACCGATTTTAATTGCTCTTCGAATGATGGCTGTGCCTTCATTATCTCGGCCCCAGGCTTCAGAGGACCCTTCCTACAGATCTTGCTCCTTTTCCACACTTTCCTCCTTTAAGACACAACATAAAACCTACCTCTTTGACCAAACATTTAGAACATAGAACATTACAGCGCAGTACAGGCCCTTCGGTCCTTAATATTGCACCGATCTGTGGAACCATTCTACACTATTCCATTTTCATCATATGCTTATCCAATGACCACATAAATACCCTTAAAGTTGGTGAGTCTACTATTGTTGCAGGGAGGGCATTCCACACCCCTAATATTCTGAGTAAAGAAACCACCTCTGACATCTGTCCGAATCTATCACCCCTCAATTTAAAGCTATGTCCACTCATGCTAGCCATGACCATCCAAGGAAAAAGTCTCTCACTGTCCATCCCATCTAACTCTCTGGTTATCTTATGTGTCTCAATTAAGTCAGCTCCCAACCTTCTTCTCTTTAATGAAAACAGCCTCAAGTCCCTCAGCCTTTCCTCAAAACACCTTCCCTCCATACCAGGCAATGTCCTGGTAAATCTCCTCTGAACCCTTTCCAAAGCTTCCACATCCTTCCTATAATGTGGTGACCAAAATTACACAATCCTCCAAGTTTGGCCTCACCAGAGTTTGCACAGCAGCAACATGACATTGTGGCTCCGAAACATAATCCCTCTACCAATAAAAGCTAACACACCGTACGCCTTTTTAACAACTGTATCAACCTGGGTGGCAACTTTCAGGGATCTATGTACATGAACACCAAGATCTCTCTGTTCATCTACACTGTCAAGAATCTTACCATTAGTCCAGTATTCTGCATTCCTGTTGTTCCTTCCAAAGTGAACCGCCTCTCACTTTTCCACATTAAACTCTATTTTGCCATCTCTCAGCCCAGCTCTGCAGCTTATCTACGTCCCTCTAACGTGCAACATCCTTCCGCACTGTCCACAACTCCACCAATCTTAGTGTCATCTGCAAATTTACATCCTTCTACGCAGTTATCCAGGTCATTTATAAAAATGACTAACAGCAGTGGACCCAAAACAGATCCTTGCAGTACACCACTCGTAACTGAACTCCAAGATGAACATTTCCCATCAACCACCACCACCTGTCTTCTTTCAGGTAGCCAATTTCTGATCCAAACCGCTAAATCACCCTCAATCCCATGCCTCCACATTTTCTGCATTAGCCTACCGTACTTATCAAACACCTTACAGAAATCCATATACACCATATCAACCACTTTGCCCTCATCCACCTGTTTGGTCACCTTGTCAAAGAATTCAATAAGGTTTGTGAGGCATGACCTACCCTTCACTAAACCATGTTGACTATCCCTAATCAACTTATTCCTTTATAGATTATTATTAATCCTATCTCTTATAATCTTTTCCAACACTTGACCCACAACCGAAGTAAAGCTCACTGATCTATAATTATCAGTTAAAAATCACACAACACCAGGTTATAGTCCAACAGGTTTAATTGGAAGCACACTAGCTTTCGGAGTGACGCTCCTTCATCAGGTGAGAGTGGAGGGCTTGATCGTAACACAGAATTTATAGCAAAAATTTGCAGTGTGATGTAACTGTGAGATTTTTAACTTTGTACACCCCAGTCCAACACTGGCATCGCCAAATGATGACTACTATCGACACCACTAACCGCCGGCTTAAAGTGGAGGGGATCTCCAAGAAGATTGCACATATCAACACAGACATCAAGTTTCTACAGGAATGCAGGCAAGCAGGAAAGATCCCGAAAGGATTACGGATCACGAACCCACTTAGGTCAACCTCCAACAAGACTACGCAGAGAGACTTTGCCACCGCACCTCTCGTAAACTTCTCAATCATCTTGTGCACCAACTCTACAGCAGGCGCCACAACCTTGAAATTCAGATGGAATCCACACTCTCAGCCTGCACACAGGATACATCAGTACAATTACGTGACCTGGAGAAGCTTGGCATTCTTACCAGTAATAGCAAAGCCCGCCCTGGAACCACAGTAGACAACATTATCACTGCGGGGAAGTCTATTGTCAACTTATCGGACCACACCCTTCGACCGGAAGAGATTGAAGTCCTGAGTAGGGGTCTCAAATTCTGCCCCACCACCAAAATGGACCCGTTGGTTCTGGCAGCAGACACAGAGGAGTTCATCAGACGAATGAGACTCCGGGAATTCTTTCAAGGTGCCAGCATTGATCCCACTGATGAACTAGAACAGTCATCACAGGAATCTGTAGAGGAGCGACCAAAGAAGGTGTCAACATGGACCCTACCGGAGGGCTGCGGCCCTGGGCTTGACATGTATGCTCAAACTGTCAGGAAATATATAAATGCCAGATTCATCAGCCATACCCACAAGGTAGAGCAAAACATCACCCGTTCACAGCGCAATGCCATCCAGGCTCTCAAAACCAATGACAACATTGTCTTCAAACCAGCAGATAAAGGAAGAGCCATTGTCATTCAGAATAGAACAGATTACTGCAAGGAAGTGTACCAACAACTGAACAACCAGGAACACTACAGGCAACTACCAGCTGATCCGACCAAAGAACACACCCGAGAATTAAACACACTGATCAGAACTTTGGATCCAGTCCTTCAGAGTTCCCTACGCGCCCTCATCCCATGTACTTCTCATGTAGACCACTTCTACTGCCTTCCAAAGGTACACAAAGCCAACACACTGGGACGTCCCATTGTGTCGGGCAATGGGACCTTATGGGAGAATCTCTCTGGCTATGTGGAAGGCATTCCCTACTGTACAGGGGATCTCCAGCTTCTGTTGTGACACTACAGATTTCTTACAGAAACTCAGCACCCAAGGACCAGTCGAACCGGGAACATTCCTCGTCACAATGGACATTTCCGCACTCTACACCAGCATCCCCCACAAGGATGGCATCGCGGCAACAGCCTCAGTACTCCACACCAACAACTGCCAGTCTCCAAACACCATCCTACAACTCA
>NC_057734.1:26036356-26065014 GCF_004010195.1 Chiloscyllium plagiosum | reverse complement strand
CTTCCTTTGTCAGCCATGGCTGTCTAATCCCTGCCCGGATAATCTCTCTCTTCTTGGGAATGAACCTCTGTACAATGTCCTCAATTTTACCCACAAACTCCTGCCATTTTTGCTCTACTGTCTTCCCTGCTAGGCTCTGCTTCCAGTCTATTTTCGTCAGTTCCTCTCTCATACCCTCATAATTACTTTTATTTAACTGTAACACCATTACATCCGATTTTGCCTTCTCTCTTTCAAACTGCATACTGAACTCTACCATATTATGGTCGCTGCTTCCTGAGTGTTCCCTTACTTTAAGATATTTTATAAAGTCTGGTTCATTACATAGCACTAAGTCAAGAATAGCCTGCTTCCTAGTGGGCTCCATGAAAAGCTATTCCAAAAAGCCATCCTGTAAGCATTCCATGAATTCCCTTTCTTTGGATCTACTGGCAACATTATTTTCTGGATCAGTGGTGCTGGAAGACTGATGAAGGGCTTTTGCCCGAAACGTCGATTTTGCCTGTCCTCGGATGCTGCCTGAATTGCTGTGCTCTTCCAGCACCACTGATCCAGAATCTGGTTTCCAGCATCTGCAGTCATTGTTTTTACCTTGCTTCCAATTAAACCTGTTGGACTATAACCTGGTGCTGTGTGATTTTTAAGTTTGTACACCCCAGTCCAACACCGGCATCTCCAAATTATAATTATCAGGGTTGTCTCTACTCTCCTTCTTGAACAAGGGGACAACATTTGCTAACGTCCAGTCTTCTGGCACTATTCCTGCAGACAATAATGACAAAGATCAAAGCGGAGAAAATGAGGGCTGCAGATGCTGGAGAACAGAGCTGAAAATGTGTTGCTAGAAAAGCACAGCAGGTCAGGCAGCATCCAAGGAACAGGAGAATCGACGTTTTGGGCATAAGCCCTTCTTCAGGAAACTTTTCCTGAAGAAGGGCTTATGCCCGAAACGTTGATTCTCCTGTTCCTTGGATGCTGCCTGACCTGCTGCGCTTTTCCAGCAACACATTTTCAGCTAAAGATCAAAGCCAAAGGCTCTGCAATGTCCTCCTTGGCTTCCCAGAGAATCCTAACTGCTAACACCTCCTCCTTGTGAACCTCAATCCTGTCTAATCTGGTAGCCTGTATCTCAGTATTCTCATCGACAACATTGAATTTTTCCAGTGTGAACACAGACGAAAAATATTCATTTAGCACTTCCCCTATCTCTTCGGACTCCATGCACAACTTCCCACTATTGTCCTTGGTTGGCCCTAATCTTACTCTCGGCATTCTTTTGTGGGTAAACTGGTTGTGGGTCAAACATTTGGTCATCTGACCTGTTGCTGACCTGACCTATTACAAAACAAACCAGAGCACCTACTGGACGAACATCTAATCTTCCACCAGGGAACCCTCCAGCCTGGAGGACTCAACACTGAGTTGTCCAATTTAAAGTAACTTCCCTCCCCAACCGCCAGCTCCCTTCCCAGCCCCTCCTCCCTGCCACCGCTGCCTGTCACCTACCAGATTCCTTCCCCCCACTGATCAACCAGCTTCTACCCTCTACCTGTCTTCACCTATTCCCACTTCACCACCCTGCCCCCAGCTCCCCCCAACAGCCACCCCCATTCCTGAAGAAGGGTTACACCCGAAACGTTGACTTCTGCACCTACTGATGTTGCCTGGCTTGCTATGTACTTTCAACCTCCTGCCTGTCTACCAAAGTCAATGTCATATTTTGTTTCAAAATACTGTGAACTGCTGATTCAGATTTTTATTAAAAAATTCAATTATGGGACATGGTCATCGCTGGTTGGCCAACGTTTATTGATCATACCTAGCTGTCCTTGATAAGATGGTGAGGAGCTGCCTTTTGAACCGCTGCAGGCTATGTGCTGTAGGCTGACCCACAATGCCCTTAGGGAGAGGATTCCAGGATTTGACCCAATGAAGAAATGGTGATATATTTCCAAGTCAGGATAGGGAGAGGCATGAAGGGAAATTTATAGGTGACGGTATTCTCATGTACCTGCTCCCCTCGTCATTCCAGATGGAAGTGGTCATGGGTTTGCAAGGTTCTGTCTAGGATCTTTGGTGAATTTCTGAAGTGCATCTTGTAAATTGCTCATACTGCTGCTACTGAGTATCAATGATGGAGGGAGTTTATACTTGTGGATGTGGTACCAAGCAAACAGATTGCATTTCCCTGGGTGGTGTCAAGCTTCAAGTGCTTTTGGAGCTCCACCTATCAAGGCAAGTAGATAGTATTCCATCACACTCTTTATTTGTGCCTGGTAGACAGTTGACAGGCTTTGAAGAGTCGGGAGGTGAGTTACTCGCCACAATACTCCTAGCCTCTTGTCTGCTCTTGTTGCCACTGCATTTATGTGGAGAGTCCAGTTGGTAAACCACAGGATGTTGACAATGGGGATTCACTGATGGTAACACCATTTAATGTCAAGGGCTGGTGATTAGATTGTCTCTTATTGGTGATGGTTATAACCTAGCATTTGTAGGGCATAAATGTCACTTGCCACTTGTCAGCCCAAGCCTGGATACTGTCCAGATCTCGTTGCATTCGAACATAGACAGCTTTAGTATCTTAGTCATCGCAAATGGTGTTGAACATTGTGTAATCATTGGCGAACATCCCCACTTCTGACCTTATGATGGAGGGAGGTCATTAATGAAGTAGCTGAAGATGGCTGGACCTGGGACAGCACCTGAGGAATTCCTGCAGTAATGTCCTGGTGCTGAGATGCCTCACCTCCAACAATCATCACCACCTTATGTGCCAGGTATGACTCCAACCAGTGGAGAGCTTGCCCATCTGCTTCCCATTGATATCAGTTTTGCTCGGGCTCCTTAATGCCACACTCGGTCAAATGAGGCCTTGATGTCAAGGGCTGTCATTCTCATCTCACCTCTGGAACTCAGCACTTTTGTCCTGATTTGAACCAAGGATGTAACGAGGTCAGGAGCTCAGTGGCCTTGGCAGAACCCAAACTGGGCATCACTGAACAGATCATTGCTCAACATAGCACTTTGATGACACCTTCCATCACTTTGTTAATGATCAAGAGTAGACTGATGGGACTGTAATTCGCTGGGTTGGAATTTCCTGCTTTTTAACGTACAGAACACACCAGGACACCTTCGACACTGTTGGGTAGATTCCAGTGTTGTAACTATATAGGAACAACTTGGCTAGTGAAGTAGCAAGCTTTGGAGCACGTGTCTTTAGCACTATTGCCGGAATGCTGTCAAGGCTCATAGCCCTTGTAGAATTCAGTGCCTCCAACCATTTCTTGATAACATATGGAGTGAATGAAATTGGTTGAAGACTGGTATTTCTGACGTTGGAGACCACTGGATGAGTCAGAGATGTAACATCAATTTGGGACTTCTGGCTGAAGACTGGTATAAATGGACTGATGTGTTGGTTTCTTCCATCATTGAGGATGGGGATATTTGTGGAATCTGCTCCTCCAATGAGTTGTTTAATTGTCCCCCACTATTCATGACTGGATGTTATAGGACTGCAGAGTTTAGATCTAAAGTGTTGGTTGAGAGATCACGGAACTCTACCACTTGCTGCTTATACTGTTTGGCAGCTTCACCTCGTCAAACTTTATTTTTAGATATGCCCAACATGCCAACCTGCACTCTCCACTGAACCAGGATTTGTCCCCTCGCTTGATGGAAATGGTTGAATGGGGTCTGTGCTGTGCTAGGAGGTTGCAGATTGTACTGAAGTACAATTCTGCTGTTGTGGGTAGCCCATTCGAGTTGCTAGATCTGTTCAAAGTCTATCCCATTTAATACAATGATAGTGCCACGCGATAGAGGTTATTCTCAACATTAAGGTGAGACTTCGTCTCCATAAGGACAGTGCAGCGGTCACTCTTACCAATAATGGCATGGACAGATGCATCAGCAACTAGTAGATTGGGTAACAATGTAGTCAGGTATTTCTTTTTTAATTGCTTGCTTGTTTCCTCAGCACACAGACTTTTTCTAGCAGACATGTCCTTTAGGACCCAAAGCAGTTCGATCAGGAGTGGTGCTGCCAAACCAGTCTGTGCCTCACCCTCAGTGCCTCCTCCAAAATTTGTTCAACATGGAAGAGTACTCATTCATCAGCTGAGGAAGGATGGTACCAGGTAATCAACAGGAGATTTCCTTGCCCATGTTTTAACTGAAGTCATGAGACTTCATGGGGTCTGGAGTCATAGAATCCTTACAGTGTGAAATTTGGCCCATCAAGTCTTTAATGATCCTCTGAAAATGCACCCTGCTACCCTATCACTGTAACCTTGCATTTCCCATGATTAATCCACCTAGCCTGCACATCCCTGGACACTATGGACAATTTAGCATTGTAAATCCATCTAATCAGCACATCTTTGGACTGTGGGAGGAAACTGGAGCAGACAAAGGAAACCCACATAAACACGGGAAGAAAGTGCAAACCTCACAAAGATAGTCACTCAAGGCTGGAATTAAACCCAGGTCCTGGTGCTGTGAGGCATCTGTGCTAACTACTAAGCTTCCATGTCGTCCCAATGTCAACACTGACAACTCCCAGGGCAACCTCTTCCTGAATGTATACAATTGTATGCCAGCTCTGTTGAGTCTGTCCTGCTGATAGGACAGGACATATCCAGGGATGGTGATGGTGGTGTCTGGGACATGGTCTGCAAGGTGCTGATTCTATGTCAGCCTGTTGCTTGACTTGTCTGTGAGACAGCTCTCGCAATTTTGGCACTAGCACCTGGATGCTAGTTAGGAAGACATTGCAGAGTTGACAGGGCTATTTCTGCCATTGTCTTTTCCAGTGCCTAGCTGAGGTCGATACCATCCAGATCCATTTCTTTGTTAAGGTATCATAGTGATTGATACAACTAATTAACTCAATAGACCATTTCAGAGGGCAGTTGAGAGTCGACCACATTGCTGTGACTCTGGAATCACATGTATGCCAAACCAAGCAATGATGCCAGATTTCCTTCCCTGAAGCACATTAGTTAACAAAATGGGTTTCTCTGACAATCGAAAATGGTTTCATGGTCATCAGTGATTCTTGACATGAATTCACATTTGACAATCTGCCATGGTGGGATTTGAGCACGGGTCCCTAGAACATTAGCTGCGTTTCTGGATTAATAGTCTAGCCATAATACCACTGAGCTATTGCCTCCACTATTGTAGTAGCAAGTTCCTGATAAAGAATCTGATGTTTCAATTAGATTTTCTTTCAGCTTGTGCTTGTTCTATCTAAATGTGCCAAAACCAAGTAATGCCTCTGTGCATTACCTGTGAAAGTTGTCACCATGCACATGAAAGTGAGAAATTTACATGCAGTAAATTAAAGCAGGTAAGATAGCACAATCTCAAGTAATTTTTTTTAAACAAAGTCTAGTTAATCTAAAACAAATAAAATTCCCTGCTGATTGCAAACAGATATATGTATCACAGGATTTTCGAAGGAAAACATCTAAAGAAAATCAGCAACACTTGTAAAGAGTAACACTTTTGAAAAAGGTTTATAATGTAACAAAACGTGCCTAGTAAGTGTCACTAACCAATCTCTCTTGGGTTGGGCCAGGCAACTGGATGGTGTGAGGACAAAGTTGAAAAAAGTGTGTCAGAGAATTCAGACATTAACATGTCCATATCCAAAAGCTGGTCCTCCTCCATGGGGACAGGTGTATCACTTCCTTTCCTTTTTGCACGCCATGCTGCCAAGTCATCATCTTGAAATGGAATATAACAGGCTTCGGGGCAGCCATCGTCAAATCCAGAAAGCTGTATACCATTATCCAATATTATAGAAAGAATGGTTAGTGTAACTTAAAAAAAATGCTTCAAATGCTTCAACATTGATGGGAATATTCTTTCAACTAGGTCTATCAATCAAATACTTTTCACTCAACAAATGTTAAGAAACAGACAGCATTGCCAGCAGTAACTGAAGTTCTGAACTTGATATTTTAAAAAATTCTCATTACCAACTCAAATAAAAAAACAGCTTTCACCCGAAAAAGAGGAAAAAAAGCTCAGCTGAGATTCCCAGACACCACGAAGGCTATCCTTGGCTAGACTACTGAGAATTAACTAAATTAAACATGCCCTCTGATCACTAGCACATTGCCTTCTACGGAAAGGTTAACAAAAAATCGAATGGTTTGCTGGTTTTGAACAAATTATGCAGTCCTGCATATGTTCTTTTTTTTAAAATACTGATTAAAAAATCAGAAACATTCTAATGCAGCCATTACATTTTTGGTACATTTTTAAAAACGTAAAAGGACTCAAAGAGTAACGTCTCTGAAGTAAACATAAAATTAAATCCCAAGATTAATCATTCATGCTCCGTTTCATTTGAGAACTGAACTCTTAGTTCTTCATTGGCTTAAGAGTTGGAGCATCACACGAGAATGCTTCAATACTTAAGTAGCAGGATAGAATGCCCAGACCAATGTACAACTGTCATTGTTATTTTTGCAGTGAGAAATATCCTAGTATTGTTTTTGATGTATTACTTTTAAAAGAAACAGGTGGATAAAAGGGGAAATTAATTTAGTTTTAACCCCAAAGCAAATTAAATCACGAGATTCAAATCTTTCGTCCCATTATGTCCTAAAATAGCTAGGAGCAAATATATTGCAACTTATTAAATCATATTTAATGGAAGACCACATCTGAACATAGGAATTTTACAAGTCAAATATAAATAGATGTTTACAATTGAAAAAAGCACCATAATGGTTTAAGACACTCAAAATGAAGTTTGGAAAGTGATTCAATTTTACATCCAGCAGATGGCAGTATTTATATACCACAGTCTAACATTCCAGTTTTCAAGAAATGGTCAAAACAGTTTTTACTTTAACATTTTTAAGGTAGTCAAGCTTCGTAACAAGAGTACTGCGGAGTTGGAGGTGGGCAAGGATAACGAAAAATAAAACTGAGACACAAAGCAGGAAATGGAAGAGCAGTAAGTGAACTCTGTTGACTGCAAAACAGGCAATCTTAAGAAAGCTTTTGAAGGCAAGTAACATTTGAGCAAAGCTCAGGGGATTAGAATGAAATAATTCAAAAGCACAGGACCATGATGGGGAACAAGGAACAAAGGAGGAATAAGGAGCTGTTGAGGACATAAACACAGTCTTCATCAGAAGTTCAGGATAACAATGACATGAAGACGTAGGGTGCAAGGTTCCCAGAGAGAGAGAATGAGACTGAGGGTGAAGGCTATAAAATCAAACTTGTTGCAGGATCAGAAGCCAAAAATGGGCTTTAAATGGTGGCCAAATTTATCCATTTGGCAAGAAGAGTGCTTGTCCCTACAGCCAGTCCATGTTCAAAGAGCTCGCCAAGTGAGAAGTTAGGAGCCTTCAAGTAACCCTTGCTGCAGCACCTGAACATAGTATGCTAATACACAGATTTATGCAAACATATACAAATCGTATATTTAATAGTTGCTTTCTAGGAGATTCATTAAAAATATATTTGGGCGAGTCTGAAAGTATTAATAATAATCAAATTTTAAATGTGTTATGGACCAGATCAAACCTCCTCAAAATATATTAAGTAGATAGCCTAGATTCTAACCTTTTCTTATTTTAAAGGTTAAGTGTAAGGCGTTGCATTCCAAATGCAATTTGATTAATCAAACTACTCGACTTTAAGCAAAACACAGTATTTTTACACTACAGTTAAAATATAGACAAAATAAAAGTAAAAAAGAATTGACTGAACAGCAATTCTATCAAAATGCTTAATGAAATAGCTTAAATGTATTAACTACTAATAATTAACTAGTTCTATATAGTAACATCCCATAAACACAACCTTGACAAAGGTAAATTCAATAAAATAGGTTGTCTCACATGTAATTCTAGCAGCAGGAAGAAATCCCCAGCTTTTAGCTGTAACGGAGAGAGGAATAAGAGCTTCCTCATCCAGCTTCAAGACCCCTGCTACTGCAGAAAGCTAAAACTAAAAATCCTGGTACTGTGGGAGCTTGACCCCACCCATTCAGGATGCTTCTATTGTTCCAACTTTTAAAACAAACAAGACCTCACAAACGTTTTACTTTATTGGCTTTGAGCAGACTGCACTGCATCTTTATCTCAATTTTTCTTCCTAAAGAAAACTAGAATAAAATGCACCTCTTAAAGTCATAGTATCATAAGTGCAAATATGAAAGTGGTCAAAATCACTCACCTCTTAATTTATATGTTCAATGGCAATCTTTAGATCCCATTAAATTATACAGGAACCTTTAGCTATAAAATACATCATTTACTTATAGACCGTGAGCAGAATTGTTATACACTACCAGCAGAACAAAGTCCAATCTTGGTATCAGATCATACCATTGACATGTCAAGCTTAACCAGGTGACATATTTAAAAAGAGCTCACCTTTAGTGGAATATAGCAATCTTCATTTTAAACTTACTTTAATCAAACTTGAAAGATCTTCATCTTTGTGCTTCTGTAACTGGAAAAGAAAAAGCAGCTAAAAACATATCAAAGAAAAATAGATCACTGTGAAATGTTGGTTGCAGAAACTCTGAGAAACGATCCTTTCATTCTATTTGTAATGGATTTTTAAACTCCCTGAAGAACAAACACATTTTCAAGACACAATGCTAAAGTTAAAAAATTTGCAAAATTATCTCATAGCAAGCATACCCTTTTCTTGAAGTATGTGCGCCATTTGTGATATTCTCTTATTACAATCTCAATTCTTCTTTTCCAGAATTTTCCTTCCGTTACAGCTGCCTAAGAAAATAATGAGATTTGTTAAAACCTCACCTTCAGACAGAATTTGATAATTTTGGATATATCATACAGTCTATGTTAAAATTATTGTAAAACATTTGCATCCTGCTAACTAAAAAACGAAAATTTGGAAATTAAGGAGATATTTTGCTTCGCAGTCACAGGCAAGTGAAAAATTCTTGTGATACTAACACACAAAAAAACTTGAAAAGTTATGCAATAAACAAAAGCACACAGAACAAACAAATCATATGCAAGAGCTATAACAATCAGCGTTTCAAGGGATAACTGAATTTTTTCAATAAAAGTTATTCGGGTCTCAATTATCTTTGTTACACAGAACTTTCACATGTACGTACTTCTGGTCGTCGAGGTTCATCAAACTCGATAGTTCCATCCAGGGGAGTAACAAAGTGACAAACTGGATTGTCACGTTTTTCTACATCTAAATGAAAACAAAAGATCGTTACATTGACAATATTACAATACCGGCAATATTTTTTTCAAAGCCAGTCTTGCTGCAGTCACAGAACTTAGTTGCTCTTTTTGGAAGTGGGCGGGGAGGATAGCAGAATGAATAAACCAGAGCTCAGCAACGCTATGTGGTCTGCAGTGAGGTGGAATGATGATGAGGGGATCACACAAAATAATCAGAGATGAAAAGAAATACATTATTGATAATGATAGGAGGGACTAGATTGGGTTGGGATGCCTGGTCGGCACGGACGGGTTGGACCAAAGGGTCATGTTTCCATACTGCACATCTCTATAACTCTAATCAAGTTTAGAAGATAGCGTGAAAGCAACCTGTGGATCAACATGCAAAATGGCCACCTGGTTGCGATTTCAGTCAAAAGGTACATGAAGTTTTATCTTAGCTTGCAGTTTTCTGTTGGGATCGCATATAACTTCTCACTCTTCCCAAGGATCTAAGGATTCCAGCATGCAGACTGATGATCCAGGTTGTGAAAAGAATGGTCGCTCAGGTAAAATATCAGAGAGCTTCTAGTGCATATGGTATTGGGTTACTAGCTTAAGCCAAAGTCTTTAGAGATTAGAAACTTTGGAAGCAAATTGGAAGGAGAAGTTATGGAACTTCAAGATTAGGAACCATTTACTCTTATAATGATAAAAATAAATCTACAATTCAGAAATATATGGTCAAAGTCATATCATCTCGACAGGGAGAATACCAGCTTCAACAAGTAAATAACAGTCAACATGGCCATTTATACAGGAGGATTAAGTCATCTGATCACTTTGAAAAATGTAATAATCTGCATTGTTCTGATACGCTTGGTCTAAAAAGACATATTAAACAATAACAACAGAATCCTCCATTACAATGTGGTATGGTGACAGGAGGCGGCTATAGGTAACCATTTCTCTCTGAAGAATTCTCTATCTGCAATATGGTTATTCTAATACATGCTTGTGAAAATATTTCAAAAATTAGCTTCCAGTACTACTTTCCAAAAGTATTCTGTTAACTAACAAATATCTGCCATTTTTTGCTTCTGAGAGTCAATGAACAACAGCTTGAGGACCATCATCTATCATTAAAAAAATTGAGAGGGGGAAAGAGCAAAGGAAAGAGATTTAAAAAGCCAAGCCTGTATAGATCAGAATACTCCAATTTTAAAAAAGGTCAAGTTCATCTCATCTTGGCGATCTTGAACAATGAAAACTTACTTACACACTCTATCATTCTGGTGAATAAAGATAAAGTTGAGTTTAAATTCTTACTTAGCAAAAAAAAACACTTACCTGATAGGGCACATATATTGACATTGTACAGGAGATTTGAAATGTAAGAATGAGAACATCAGGCTTGAATACACAACAAACACAAGGTAGGGAAATGAACTAGTACAGGAAACATTTGTATAAGCACACTTCATCAAAAACTATAAGAACAAATTATTAGCTGAGAAAATAGAGCCACATGAGATTTTACTCACATTGCATGTACCACGCCCTCCAGATGGCATTGTTTAGTCGAATTTTGTCTCTCCATAGAAGTTTTAATCCTTTGAAATTTTTCCATTTAGGCGAAACCAATTTTCCACTAAAAACAAAAGGATATCAACATGAGTTTCAACAAATTAAATAGATACAAGGTTAGTTGAAAGAATGCAACTAAAATTATTCATTTGTGAAACAGCAGGTAATCTGACAACAAATCTGTGACTAGTTGAATGGACGTGTGCATTAATTTGGGCTCGTTACCTTTGCTCATCTTTAACATTTGCAAAATGCTGATTCCATTACGGAACACACAAATGAAAGGATCTATTCAAAAGCAACAGCTAACCAAAACTGTGAAGTGCAGACGGTATGATGGCACATTATTATGCAAGGTCTGCTGGCCGAAGTGTGGAGGACACATCTGTCTGGGTATGTTGGAGCAGCAATAAGCAAGTATGAAGGATGTAATCAGAAAGGTGGTACATGTGGAGCAAAGTGCAACATTGAAGACATACCTGAAAGTCACATTAGCAACAACATTTAAAGGTTGACTATTGGGAAGTGGTGTATTCTTTCAATGAACACACAGATGAATCTCAACTACCAAACAAAGGTACGATTTTGTCAGAGTTGAAAATGCAAAAGAAACACAGGAATCAAATGGTCCACTTTAAATTTTAATAGAGGGGAGTCAACAGGCTGATGTTTAACCCAGTCACAAAAAGTGGGCTTATCATTTAAATGTTGTAGTGATGCCTAATGCCTCCATTTTAACAATCATTCTATTTTTAATCAGAAATGATCAGAGAAATTTGGCAGCTAACTAAAATGGAAAAAAAGGGCTAAATCCATGAGTTAAGTACCCAAATGTTCCCAAACCACCATCAGAAATACCCCCTGTCCCCTTAACACTGCCAGACTTCTCAGCAGGCACCTCCTACCATAATGAAGAAGCCCAGAACTTTTCCCTCACCCTCATGCAGAATGTTGAGGATACAGAGTACGGGGGTTCAGGTCAGAGGATAATCCAAAATGGAATACGTAAATAGTAACAAGGTTGAAGTGCTACTTTTATCGCAATACATCAGAGATGCAAGATTTGAAATGCTGTTCCAGACTTCTATTTTAGCAATGTTATACCTGACAAGGAAACAATGGGATTAATAAAACAAAATTTCACTTAAATAAATAAATCTTTCAACAATGCTCTTAATTTATTTCGCACATTTCTTCCATTCTAGTCAGAATAGGCACTCCATCTCCAGGCAGAAAATGAACAAAGAAAATTTACGGCCCAAGAACAGGCCCTTCGGCCCTCCAAGCCTGAGCCGATCCAAATGTACTGTCTAAAACTATCGGTCAATCCCTAAGCATCTGTATCCCTCCGCTCCCCACCTACTCATGCATCTGTCCAGATGCATCTTAAATGAATCTACCGTGCCTGCCTCTACCACCTCTGCTGGCAACGCGTTCCAAGTGCCCACCACCCTCTGTGTGAAGTACTTACCACGTGTATCCCCCTTAAATTTTCCACCTCTCACTTTGAAAGCATGACCTCTCGTTATTGAATCCTTCACCCTGAGAAAAAGCTTGCGTCTATCTACCCTGTCTATACCCTTCATGATTTTGTAAACCTTAATCAGGTTCCCCTCTCAATCTCCTTTTTTCTAGTGAAAATAAACCTAACCTACTCAACCTCTCTTTATAGCTAGCACCTTCCATATCAGGCAACATCCTTGTAAACCTTCTCTGCACCCTCTCCAAAGCTTCCACATCCTTTTGGTAATGTGGTGACCAGAACTGTACACAGTATTCTAAATGCAGCCGAACCAATGACTTGCCAGTTCTTAGACTCAATACCCCGTCCGATGAAGGCAAGCATACTATATGCCTTCTTGACCACTCTATCCACCTGTGCAGCAACCTTCAGGGTACAACAGACCGGCACTCCCAGATCTCTCTGCCCATCAACTTTTCCCAAGGCTCTTCCATTCATTATATAATTCGCTCTAGAATTAGACTTGCCTAAATGCATCACCTCACATTTGTCTGGATTGAAAGCCATCTGCCAGTTTTCCGCCCAACTCTCCAGTCTATCTATATCCTCCTGTATTCTCTGACAGTCCCTTATGCTTTCTACCACTCCACCAATCTTTGTCATCTGCAAACTAGCTGATCATACCAACAGTGCCCACTTCTAGATCATTTATGTGTATTACAAACAACAGTGGCCCCAATACTGACCCCTGTGGAACACCGCTGGCCACCTTTCTCCGTTTCAAGAAACTCCCTTCAACTACTACTCTCTGTCTCCTGTTACTCAACCAGTTCTTTATTCATCGAGCTAGAATACCCTGCACACCATGTGACTTCACTTTCTCCATTAGAATACCATGAGGAACCTTATCAAACGCCTTACTAAAGTCCATGTACATGACATCAACAGCCCTTCCTTCATCTAACAACTTGGTCACTTCCACGAAGAACTGTATTAAGTTGGTAAGGCATGATCTCCCCCGCACAAAACCATGTTGTCCATCACCGATAAGCTCATTCCTTTCCAAATATAAATAGATCCTAATCTCTCAGTACCCGCTCCAGCAACTTCCCCATAACTGACGTCAGGCTGACTGGTCTGTAGTTACCCGGAATATCCCCACTACTCTTCTTGTACAGGGAAACAACATGAGCAACCTTCTAGTCCTCCGGCACCTCACTTGTATTTAAGGATGCCACAAAGATATCTGTCAGGGCCCCAGCTATTTCCTCTCTTGCCTCCCTCAGCAACCTTTGATAGATCCCATCCAGTTCTGGGGATCTGTCCACCTTACTAGCCTCTAGCACACCCAACACATCTTTCCTACTTATGCCAACGTGATCCAGACTAATCAAACTTCTATCTCTAAGCCCGCTTGATTCCTTGTTTAAGACTTGTCCTACTCTTCAGATATTCCTCCAGGGCCTGTTCTGTCCTCAGCTGCCTAGACCTTATGTACACTTCCCTTTTCCTCTTGGCTAGTCGTACAATTTCTCCTGTCATCCACGAATCTTGCCCTTCCTATCCTTTGCCTTCACAGGACATGCCAATCCTGCACTATCTTTGAAAGCCTCCCACATATCAAATGTGGACATCCCTTCAATTAGCTGTGTCCAATCCACATTTCTGAGCTCCTGCCTAATTTTGATATAACTGGCCTTGGCCCAGTTTAGCACTCTTCCCTGAGGACCACTCTCTTCGAGTATTGTAAAACTTACAGAATTGTGGTCACTGTTCCCAAAGAAATCCCCCACTGCAACTTCTACTACTTATCCTGGCTCGTTTCATACAAATTCTACCCCATCCAGATCTCTGATGCTAAGTGCATCCCAGTCAATGTTGGGAAAATTAAAATCTCCAATCACCACTACCCTATTGCCTCTACATCTATTCATAATCTGTTTACCTATTTGTTCTTCTACCTCACGCTCACTGTTGGGAGGTCTGTAATACAGCCCCAACAATGTAACTGCACCCTTATTTCTCAGCTCCACCCATAATGCCTCACTACCCAAGACCTCCATAGTGTCCTCCTTTAGCACAGCCGTGATATCGTCCCTGACCAGCAATGCAACTCCACCCCGTCTTTTACTTCCTTCCCTGTCCTGTCTGAAACATCTATATCCTGGAACATTCAGTTGCCAATCATCATGCCCTTCCTTCAACCAAGTCTCTGTGATGGCAAAAATGTCATACTCCCAGGCACCGATCCAAGCCCTAAATTAATCTGCCTTGGGAAGTATGAAATTTATATTTTAACCTGTACTGCCAGCTAGTTCACATTTTGCGACTCAGTCTAATAATGCTGCGTATCTACTACAATCTTACCAAAAGTTCCAATGATAAAACAGGATTATATAACATGCATATCCAGGGATTAATCTTGCTGCTACTTCATTACCTCAATACCAATGGGTTGCAGCAATGGGGCTGTTTGCATGCATTGGCCCCTCACCTATACACGCATATATATTTTGCTCACATAATTCTTTATCTCTACCCTTGAGAGTGGAAGCTTAGGGATGATTAAGTGATTGCAATACTGGAGATTACTTTAATCAAATTAATGGATATTGGCTAATGGGATTATAAATTAGCTTAAGGGTGAGAAGCGGATGGCACTAACAAATAGGAAAGGGTGTGCCTTTGGGCAATGACAACTCCAATTCTGTTGCAAATACTGTTATTCACAGAACTCAAACAATTTGCAAGGCGATACTTACTTATATTACCAATAAACTTGATGACACCAAGCCGACAGACAGGGTGCCAAATGTAAGAGTACATAAAGTGAAAATTCAATTCTCATTTGATGCAACAATAAAATGTCCTTCTCTTTAACCTTCCCCTGCACTAAAAAGATATGGAAGGCATGTTTAGAGTTAAATTTTAGACAAATTAATTGGGAATACAAAATTATGCTTTATCAAAGACCTTTCCCCCACAAAATTAAGTGCCACAAGCTAAGTGTGGGTAACTGGGAATCTGGATTTTTGATAAGTATATTAAAATTGACTGATACACACAGTTGTTGGGCCTATGATCTCAAAACTAATTTATACAGGATCCACATATTTACTTCAACCTTTTTGCATACTTGCTGGCAAGTTAAGAAGCAGAGCCTGTGATTGTTTTTGATTGGTGCATGGGTTTTGCTTCCTGTTTACCATGTGAAACATTGGGTAATGTAATTGAAACTCTCACTGCTAGCTCGCCCATGGATCAGGTAGTAATCTAGAGATTACTAGAGATTATTACCTTGGAAGTCTTGCGGTAAAAATTTAGGTCTTACAGCAAAATCTCCTTTCTACCCCTACCAATGTCACTGGTACCAATGTGAATGATGACAATTGGATCCCTCCCTTTCCTCTCCAAGTTCTTCTTGGAGAGGCCTTCGCCCATCAATCCTATAATGCCAGAAATATT
The DNA here is from genome assembly GCF_004010195.1 of Chiloscyllium plagiosum. NCBI lineage: Eukaryota > Metazoa > Chordata > Chondrichthyes > Orectolobiformes > Hemiscylliidae > Chiloscyllium > Chiloscyllium plagiosum. Next base: position 26,049,306 of record NC_057734.1, on the reverse strand, counting down.
CTACCTACTAGTCACACTTTCCCACACTATGCCCTTCAACTCAGGGAGATCAGCTGTTTTCTATTCACCTGGTTCGTGCCCCTCAATCTTGTACACCTCTTCTAGATCACCCTCAAACTTCCTTGCTCCAATGAAAGCAGCCAGAGCTTACCCAGCCTCTCTTCATAGCTGAAATGCTTCATCCCAGGCAACATCCTGGTAAATCTCTTTTACACCACCTTCAATGCAATCACATCCTTCCTATACTGTGATGACCAGAACCTCACACAATACTCTAGCTGTGACCTAACCAAAGTTCTACACAGCCCCAGTATGACATTCCAGCTCTTATAATCTATCCCATAAGCGATAAAGATATGCAGCCCGTTTGCCTTAACCACCCTATTACTCTAGGCAGAAGTGGATACTACAGACGCTGGAGATCAGAGTCAAGATTAGAGTGGTGCTGGAAAAGCACAGCGTCAGGCAGCAGGAAAAATCGATGTTTCGGGCAAAAGCCCTTGATTTTTCCCGCTCCTCGGATGATGCCTGACTTGTTGTGCTTTTCCAGCACCACTCTAATCTTAACACCTTATTACCCTGTCCTACCACCTTAAAGCTCCCCAAAATCCCTCTGTTGCTCTGTAGCTATTCATCGACTATTCCCTCGTCTTGTTCCTTCTTCCAAAGTACATCACTTCTCCTTGAGAGAAGCAGGAATAGCAGTACTGAATGCAGGCATAAGTTAATGGTTAAACTGGATACTGTCTTAGTCAGATAGCATCATGTGAACTAGAGGTTGACAATAAATATATTTAAAATCCATGCCAAACCTACCTTGCCAAACTTAACTCAAAACAAGCTACATGAATCTCATTACTATCCTGCAAAACATTTAACTCTAAACATGCCTCCCATATCTTTTTAGTGCAGGGGAAGGTTAAAGAGAAGGACATTTTATTGTTGCATCAAATGAGAATTGAATTCACCACTGAAACAAGTTTTTCCCCAAAACTTGCCACTAAGCCACATGGGAAAACAGAGTTTATGCTACAACCACTATGACAAACATTGCATCTTCTCCAAAGCCTAATACATTGATGTGTTAAGAAAATGTAAACTTTTTCATCAGTTAGTTATTTCTTACTGTTCATTGAATTTGAAGATTAAGAACCAATCATTTATGAGAACAGATTCAAGCGTTTGGGTCTGTTCTTGGAAAGAAGGCTAAGAGAAGATCTGATATAAATTTTCAAAGTTCATTATGGATACAATAGATAGTGAGAAAGTGTTCCCACTTGTAAAAGAATCAAGAATGAAACGGAACAGATTTAAATGATTTGCAAATGTAGCAAATTTCACATGGAAAAGAAGTTTCAAATGATGAGTTGTTTGGGCCTGAATTGAACAGCTTGGAAGCATGCTGGAAGCAGAGTCATTTCAAACATTCACCTCAGACATTAGATGAACATTCGAACACAAATAATGTGCAAGGATACTGGGTAAATTAGGTGAATGGCAACACATCATAATGCTTTCTGGAGAGCCAGTGCAGACATGATGGTGCAAATTGCCTTCTTCAGTGTCGGAACAACTCTGATTCTGTAAACTAGGGTTTACTATAATCTACAGCAAGTGTACTGAAGATACATTTTAAAGCAATCAAAGGTGTGCTTAAACTAACTGCAGAATATTTTACATAGCTAATAACAGAAGCCTTAATACTCTGGTGTCTGTCTGCCTGAATTTTCATGTGGAGAAAATGAGGACTGCAGATGCTGGAGATCAGAGTTGAGTGTGTGTTGCTGGGAAAGCACAGCAGGTCAGGCAGCATCTGAGGAGGAGAATCGACGTTTTGGGCATAAGCCGTTCATCAGGAATAAGGCTTGTGGGTCGGGGGCTGAGAGATAAATGGGAGGGGGAGGGGTGGGGAAGGTAGCTGAGAAAACAATAGGTGGATGAAGATGAGGGAGAAGGTGATAGGTCACAGGGGGGAGCGGTGGACAGGTCAGGAGGCTTGGGACTGGGATAACGTGGAGGGAGGGGAAATGAGGAAGATGTTGAAGTCCACATTTATCCCGTCTGTAGGGTCCCAAGGTAAAATATGAGGCATTCTTCCTCCAGGTGTCAGATGGTAAAATGGTTTGGCGGTGGAAGAAGTCCAGGACCTGCATGTCCTTGATGGAGTGGGAGGGGGAGTTGAAGCCATGGGGCGGTGGGGTTGGTGGGTATGGGTGAGCCAGAGATGTTCTCTGAAATGATCTGCAAACAGGCATCCTGTCTCCCCGATGTAGAGACCACCTCAACGGATGCAATAGATGACATTGGTAGAGGTACAAGTAAATTTCTGACGGATGTGGAAGGATCTCTTGAGGCCCTGGACAGAGGTGAGGGGAGTAGTGTGAGCGCAGGTTTTGCACTTCATGCGGTGGCAGGGAAAAGATGCCAGGAGTGGGGTGTGGACCTAATGAGGGAGTCACTGAGGGAATGAACTCTCTGGAACACTGATAGGGGTGGGGAGGGGCGGTGGTGCGTGAAGTGGAGGAGATGCGCTGGAGGACATCGTCAACCATGTGGGAAGGGAAGTTGCGATCTTGGAAGGAGGCCATCTAGGACTTTGAGGTGGAATTGGTCATCCTGGGAACAGATGCGGCGGAGGCATTGGGAATAAGGGGTGGCAGTTTTACAGGAGGTAGGGTGGGAGGACATGTAGTCTAGGTAGATGTGGGAGTCGGTGGGTTTGTAGTAGATGCCTGTGGTTAGTCGATCACCAGAGACGGTGATGGAGAGGTCAAGGGAGGTTGTCAAGATGGTCCAGGTGACTTTGAGGTCGAGGTGAAAAGTGTTGGTAAAGTTGATGAATTGTTCTACCTCCTTGTGGGAGCACGAGGTGGCGCCGATACAGTCATCTACGTAGTAGAGGAACAGGCGAGGGGTGCTGCCGGTGTAACTACGGAAGATGGACTGTTCCACGTACCCAACAAACAGGCAGGTATAGCTGGGTCCCATGCAGGTGCTACCCCAGCGATTGTAGAAGGAGTGGCTGCGTGACTAATGGTGTCTGGGTGGTTCCAGAGGCCAGGAGCAGGTTCTGGAAAGTTTGAGGAAACCTGTGTATTGAGGGAAGTACATGAAAGTATGTTTAACGTGCATTCTTTTATACCTAATATGGTGGAGAAAAACCGCTTGTTGGGCGCATAAATCCTTCTGAGGATATAGAAATGCAGAGGTCCATTGCAGGTCTGGGAGAGTGTGGCTCTGAGCTGGGGCAGGACTGACTGCAGGTAGAGTAGATGGCAGCACATGGAGCAGAAAATCCAGGAAGAGAATTGTTGCTGAAGGTTTCAGATTTGTAGTGTGTACTGGGTATCCTGTTCAGGTCTAAACTATGTTGGTCTGAACGAGGTTCGCAGTCCATGTGGAATCAGACTGTAGGTGACTGTGTAGGCAGGCACTGAGGAAGATGATGTGGCTGTGGTCGCGAGTCTGCCTGAGGACGTGGCTAAAGAGCTTCAGGGCAGAGGAGAGGACCTGGGGGGTGCAATGAGAGAGGGACTCACTGAGATCTTTGTAGAGAGAGGAGAACTTCTTCAAGGTAGGCATCCTTGGAAGAGGCTTTGCAGTCAGGTTGAAGTCAGCTAGGAAAAAGTGAGGACTGCAGGTGTCGAAAACCAGAGTCGAGAGTGTGTTGCTGGGCAAGCACAACAGGTCAGGCAGCATCCGAGGAGCAGGGGCAGGAGAATCAACGTTTCAGGCATAAGCCCTTCATCAGGAATGAGGCTTGTGGGCCGGGGGCTGAGAGATAAATGGGAGGGGGTTTGGGTGGGTAGCTGAGAAAGCGATAGGCGGATGAAAGTGAGGGAGAAGGTGATAGGTCAGAGGGGGGACTGATGGACAGGTCAGGAGGGCGGTCCAAGTTGGAGGCTTGGGACTGGGATAATGTAGGGGGAGGGCAAATGAGGAAGCTGTGGTTGTAGGGTCCCAAGGCAGAATATGAGACGTCCTTCCTCCAGCTGTCAAGTGGTGACGGTTTGGTGGTGAATTTTCATGTGTGCAATCAGCTGTCCTAGTCTGCTGTCCATTCTTCACCCTCTAATACTTCAGCTTACTTAACACTAAAATATCCTATCCTGCTCCAAGAATGGTTCATCCATTTTCCTTCCTGATATTTATTGGTTTTAGCTTCTCACTGCTTTATGTAAATGTATAATTATTATCCTTGTGCTCAAATTGCTCCAGGCATATATAACATGATCCAATTAATAATAAACATGGTAAATTTATACTGGCCTAACATGCTGGCATCACTTTTCTACACCTGTCTGTCTGTCGATGTATTTAGTTAAAGGATTTGAGTTCAAAGTGTACAGAAGCTTCTGGTAATGGTTCCCAATCATTCAGAGTTATAGAATCATTCAGCACAGAAATAGACCCTTCAGTCCAACTCATACATGCTGACCACGTTTCCCAAACTAAACTATTTCCACTTGCTGCATTTGTCCTATTTTCCTCTCAACCCTTCCTATTTATGTACCTGATCAAATGTCTTTTAAATGCTGTAACTGTACCTGCATCTACCACTTCCTCAGGCAGTTCATCATTCCACATATGAACCACCCTACGTGTGAAAATGTTGCCTGCCCCTCAGGTCCCTTTTTAATCTTCCTCATCTCATCCAAAAAATATGCCACCAAGTTTTGAACATCCCCATCCTGGGAAAAGATCTTTGCTATTCACCTCATCTATACCCCTCATGATTTTATGAGCCTCTACAACATCACCCTTCAAGCTCCCAGACTCCAAGGAAAAAATCTCAGCCATACAGCCTCTCCTTATAATTCAAGCCCTGCAGTCTTGGCAACATCCTGTTAATTCTTTTCTGAACCCTCTCCAATTTAATAATACCCTTACTATAGCAGAGCGACCAGAACTGCACAATCTCAACAGGACATCGCAACTCCTATACTCAATGGTCTGAGCAATGAAGGCAGGCATACTAAACCCACCTATCCGTGATGCAACTTTCAATTAATTATGTACCTGACCCCCTAGGTCTCTTTATTTGGCAACACTCCCCTGAACACCAAATTTGGTGTCATCTGCAAACTTACTTACTAACTATGCCTCCTAAATTCTCATCCAAATTGTTTATATAATATGACAAACAACACTGGATCCAGCACTAATCCCTGCGGAACAGAGTCCTTCGGTCCAAAAAAAAACCCTGCAATACTTGTCTCCTAATATCAAGCCAATTTTGTATCCAACTGACAAACTCTCCCTGGACCCCATATGATCTAACTTTATTAATCAGATCAGCATGCTGAACATTGTCAAAAGTTTCACTAATGTCCATGCCTCTCCAACCACTTACCCAACACTGATGTCAGATTCACCAGTCAATAGTTCCTAGGCTTCTCCTTACAGCCTTTCTTAAATAAAGGCACAACATTAGCCACTCTCCAGTTCTTCGGCACCTCATCCATAGCCATAGTTGATGCAAATATCTCTGCTAAGGGCCCCGAAATTTCTTCCCTAACTTTTCACAATATCCTGGGATACACTTGATCATGTCCAGGAAATTTATCCACCTTTATGTTTCTTTTAAGACCTCTAGAACTTGCTCTTCTATAATGTGGACTGTTATTAAGACACCAATATTTATTTTACCGAGTTGTCTAGCCTCCATTTCTTTCTCCATGGTAAAAACTGACATGAAATATTTGTTTATAAGTAGCCTTTTTCCATTAATTCCTATCTCCTGATGGCAGCAGCATCTGATTAATATTTTGATTAAGCATGTTAGGTCTTGTTAATGGAATACAACAATATTTAGGATTATGTAAAATGCAAATCCATTGACTTCCCAAAAATAATTACCTCATCATGTTACACGTCAATTTTAATTCAACCCCTTTTTATTCATTTGTTCAGAAATAAGAGTATTTCACTTCAAATTAACTCCGCGCTGATGAAATAATTTACCCCAGCTGCGTTACAAAGAATAACCACTATTCTGAATGATTTCAGGTTGCTGCCATTCCCCAACCTGAAGCAGGAAGAACTCTCAAATTCTTTAACCTTACTTTGGTCTTTATTGTTTAAGAAATCCAAGTAATCCAGGATATGCATCCACTGTCCAAAACTTCACAACTGAATAAGTCCATGACTAAAAGATTCGTTACTGGTTAGAAACTCCTTGTTACTCATCCAAATTTGTCTGCTTAATTAGTGTCACCATTTCTGCCTTCTGAATCTTCCATGTCTTGTCCAATACTCTAAATTTCAAACCAGATCATTCCATTTAATTCATTATATAATAGTATTTTAACTCATGCAGAAAATATCACAAATATTTCCTGGGCAGTTCTGGGATTCAGTCTTCTGTTAAAAGTCCCCAGTTCGCATCATCTGTTGTTACAATTATCAAATGTATCTCTATCCTCAAGTCTTTAATTATATCTGTCCTTTCATATAAATATTTATAACCGATATCTGATCAGTCTCAATTTGTCTCATATTACTACTGAACACTCCATTCTTTGTGTTACTGTTGAACATCTCATTTAATCCAGAAAGCCACTAGGAATGAATGCTTCCCAGTAATATTTTTAAGAATTCTGATATCTATTCCGAAAGCGTGTTTCTTTCTGAAAATCTATTCACAATTAATGCCGGGAATCTATCAGTGTTTGACTCACGTTTTGCTTTTTGGGAATACTTTCATACTTCAGTTGCTGTTCCAATTCAAATTATTCTACTAGTAGTATTCAATAACAAACTAGTGACCCAATAAACAGAGAAATTTAATGAGTTGCTAGGCACTACATAACTTGAGTATTGCTGAAAAAAATGCTGTCAAAACATCATGTTCTGCACATATTATAAGAGAATCACAAGAATACTGAATTTCAGAGTGAACAATACTTTATACTGCATGAGATAAAGGTGCCAATGGTTGGCAAATGGACTCTTGATTGGTTGAGATACTGCTATAGGAAATGCCAGGGTACAGTTGTTCCAAGTTTTTTTTCTCTGGTTGAAAAAAAAACAATGCCTAGTAGTGAGCTGTCCTTTATTATTCTTTTCTCAAGAGATATTGGCATTGCTGTCTAGGGAAGGACTTATTGCTAATCCCTATTACTCATCAACTAGATAGTGGTGAGCCACCTTCATGACCTGTTGCAGTCCACTGTCTTTACCCACAGTACTAAGAAAAGGACTTCTTGGATTGTGCCCCACTAACAGTGGCCTCGCAATAGTGAAAGAACAGAGGTTTAAATTCATCAGAATGATATCTTGCTGAGGAGAGCTTGCAGGTTAATACAGCTTTCAATAGGGCCTTGATGAATTGCTGCAGTGCATCTTGTAAATGGTACACACTGCTTTCATTCTGCATCAATGAATGTTTAAGGCACTAGATTAGGGATCAAGTAGGTTACTTCATCTTGGATGACATCAAGCTTCTTGATTATTATTGGAACTGCACTCTTTCTAGCAAATGCTAAGTATTATCACAACGCAACTTTTTTCTCTCTCCTTGGAAAGGACATGGCCCTAAAATTAATTTATTTAGCTTCTAGCAAATATAATGTGCCCCATTGTAACCCAAACTAAAAATCAGCCACCTCTTCTCAGAGTATAGATTGGCACTTTCTCTGAAACGTGGTAATCTTGCAATTCTGTACAAATAAATGCAAAACAAAAGCTTCAACAGTATGACTCTTCCAACAATAAATATTACATTTTTGCAGACTTTCTAGTGTTGTCATTTCGACTTCTTTGGCCTTGAAGATCCCATATTGAAAATCTGAGAAAGACCATTGTGCAGGGATAAAATAATATAGTGATTGGATTTTTTTTCAATTCATCAAATTCTTCCAACCCTTAAATAATCTCTAACCTTGTCTAGTTTAAAACTAGCAAAAATTGTTCCATTAGAAGAAAACCTGAAACAATAACAATAAACAATAGACAGTTCACAATAGAAATATATGCTGTTACTCTAAAATACAAGTAAGTCCAAGTGAAAAATACAAAAATAGTGACAGTCACAAGAAGTGTTTTTTTTTAATTTTTCACAATTGTTCAAACTTTACAATGGCCTGACCTTCTATAGTAAAGAGGCATTCAAAAACATTGGGAGCTACCTTTGGCAAAAGTAATATTTTCCTGTTTAGTGTGCTTTGAGCGGGTGCAAAACAATCTGTCTTGTTGACAATGCAGTTAAACATCTTTTCCATATTTTCATGCTATACTGCAAAACTCCAAAGCTTCTGTACAGCCTTTGCAGCTTCAGCAAGCAAAACAGGTGGGAGGACATTAATAGGACCCTTCAGGCTCATCAGCTTTATGAGCAATATTCACACCGATTTGACAGAGAGATCCCATTGTCAAATGATGCAAGTCTGCAATTTTTCACTGCAGGGTAGCCTAATTCCATTCCAATAGGTTGGCATTACCACACAAAATGCTGGCGTGAGTCTAACCAATTTAGAGTACCAAGCTGGAACTTCGACTGTCACGGACATCCTTCTAATGGAGTTCCAAATCTAGCTAGCAGGAACGGTTAATAAATTTGCCACAAGCAGAGTTTTAGGTTATCCAAATTTTGATCATTACAATTTCATGTTCATAAATCAAACAGAAGCCAGCAGTCCATTAGGCCTGGCTTGTCCTCAATGGTATCCTCCAATTCCATTCATCTATCACAACTCAACCCTTTAAATGCATCTTTCTATTCCCATTTGTCTCACATACTCATTTAGAATGCTTAAGAAAGCATCCAAGCTAGTTAACTCAACTATTTCCTGTGGCAGTGTGTTCCACATTGAGTAAATAAATTGCTCTTTAATTCCCTATTGGACTTATTGTACACTGTAACCTCTCTAGTCCGGAAATCTATTGTTTAGAAACATCAACAGAATTTTATTGAGCAGACAGAACAAGCAACACGTGAAACAAGCAACACGTGAATCCACGGGAGTTATTTTAGTACAGCATATTTGGCAGGGTTAGATACATTATTTATTGTAAAGTGAAACAATTTTTATTACTGCTTTATATTTTATCACCATTTTGTGATTCAGGTAAATATTTATATCTATGCTTTTGGGTTCACACTTTATAATTAGGTGTTCTAACAACACTCCGAAATCCAGAAATCACTTGGTTCCAAGCATTCTGGGCTAAAGAGGTAACTTAACTAAGTATCGTAAGTACAATATCTTTACTTATGACACTTAGGTTTGGATTTTCTCACAACTCAAAATACTCTCGCCACATTTACACTGTCCAACCTATTTATAACTTTAAAACCATCATCCAAGACTTCTCATTTTCTAAGAAAAAGTGCAAATCTGTTCAATTTTTCACAGAAATTGTAATCTCAGTTCCAGCACCTTCACTGTAAACCTCTTTTCGAAACAAATTCTAAGGTGCTTTTATACCTTTTCCATAGCAGAGCAGCTATATCTGCTCAGAATCATGAAGAAGAGATCACATCCAGAATGAGAGACAGCTTGAGCGAGGATATGGTTCAGGGAATTTGGAGGCAGCACGGAAATTTGGTGTAGAGGGAAAGAGGTGCTTTATGCTTCCTTTTTTTTGGCTCATAGTTTGTAGGGTTTTTTTTAAGCAGGATAAATTGAAGCCCAGGATCAGGGGCCCAATACAAGTGACATTCACAAGAAAACCCATCAGTTCATCAGCTGGTGACAGCTATTAATTTGACAATCACATTATTCAGATTGAAGGTAAATATTTACAGATTTAAAAATTCTTACTAGTCTAGTTGGTAAAAATCAAATTAAGAACTAAGTAAACAAAATAGTCATGTAGGACCAGACAATGTACTGCAACTGCATGATAGGGAGCTGGTGGACCCCATTACATCCATAGCAAGTGTTGGTTGCATGAGGAACGCCAGCTCGGATTTGATTAGCTGGAGTCAAAGCTTTGATTATTGCAACACATCAGGAATGAGGAAGAGCATTACCTGGACGCTGTGTTTCAGGAGACAGTCACAGCCCACACAGTGGCTTCCACAAATTCGGTCAGTGATCAGGGACAGGAGGGTGCAACAACAAGCAAGGCAAGTACAGGAATCCAGGGCGTAGTGCTGAAGGAGCCTCAGCTCGAGAGCTCGTCTAACAGGATCAAGATTCTTGCCCCAATGTGGATGACAGAGCGAGGATGAGCAAACAGACTATAACACCATGGTACAGGGAGCCATTCAACAGGGGGGGAGAAAAGAAAAATATAGGCGTAATTGGTGATAACATAGTCGAGAGAATGGGCACTGTGGCCAAGATCAAGAGTCCTGAAGGCTGCTTTGCCTGTATGGTGCCCAGGTTCAGGATATTTCATCTGGGCTGCAGAGAAACCTGGAGTGGGAGGAAAAAGATTCAGTTACCGTGGTCCATTTAGGCACCAACGATATAGGCAGAAAGAGATTCTGCTAAGGGAACGAGGAGCCGGGGCTCAATTAGAAAGCAGTACCATTAAGATAATAATTTCTGGATTACCACCTGAACTGAATTATTTGACAAAGGATCAACAAAATTATTTGGCTCTAAGACTGGGGTGTGGGAGAATTCATGGACACTTGCACTAGTATAGAGTCATAGAGTTATAGAGATGTACAGCACGGAAACAGATCCTTCAGTCCAGCTCGTCTGTAGTACTGGAGAAGGAATCATGTTGGGACCAGAGTCTCGGCAGATTGCATAACTAGAGCTGTGGACAGAACTTAAATCTAAATAGTGAGAAGGGGGAGTGTTCAGTTCCATGGAACATTACAGAAAAAATTACAAGTGAGGCCAAAGCAGGGCTTAGCATTAGCCGTTATTAAGTTTTCCAAAACAAATACTAGGACAAAGTACGGGAAGAGATCAGGCATCTAACTTCAGGCAAAACAATAAGGGGACAACTATGAGGAGGGGGGTAGTCAATGCAGGACTGAGGGTGCTGTACTTAAATGCATGCAATATATTAAACAAGGTAAATAAGCTTGTAGCGAGATTGAAATGGGTGGATATAATGTTATGGATATCACAGAGACATGGCTGCGAAGGGATCAAGGATGAGAACTAACTATCCAAAGACAAAAATTTCCAAAGGAAAGGGAGATGGACAGAGAGGGTGAGTTTGCCTTTTAGGAAGAAATGAAATCAAAATCAATAGCAAGGAGTGATGTAAGGTTGGAAGGTATAGAATCTATATGGGTAGAGTTGAGGAACCACAAAGGAAAAAAGACCCTGATTGGAATTATGTACAGGCCTCCTAACTGTAGTCAGGATGTACAGAAGAAATTAAATCAGGAGACAGAAGACATGTAAGAAAGGCACTATTTCAATATGCAGATGGACTGGACTGTGGATCTCAAGAAAAACGGAGTTCATGGAATATCTACGAGATTTTTGTTTGGAAAGATGGAAGTAGGGCCCACTAGGGGTCATACAATTCTGGATTTGGTGATGTGAAGTGAGGCAGACTTAATTAAGGTACTTCAGGAGAAGAAACCCCTTGGGGCAGTAACTATAATATGATAGAATTCACCCTGCAGTTTGAGAGGGAGAAGCTGGAATCAGATGTAAGAGTATTACAACTGAGGAAAGACATGAAAGAGGAACTGGCCAGAGCTGATTGGAAGCAGAGGTTTCTGGGGGTAATTCAGGAGGCATAGTAGAAACTTATCACAAGGAAGAAACAACATAGTAAGGTCAGGATGAGGCAACCAGGGCTGACCAGGAAAGTCAAGGACAACTTCAAAGCAAAGGAAGCAGCACACGATGTGGTGAAAATTACTGAGAACCAAAGGATCGAGAAGTCTTTAAAAAAATAACAAAAAGAGAGCAGTGGGGGTTGGAGAGAAGATGAAACTGAGGGTAAACTAGGTAGTAATACAAAAGACGACTGCAAGAGTTATTTTAGATATCTGAAAGGTAACAGAGAGACAACAGTGGACATTCATAGAATCCTTACAGTATGGAAACAGGCCGTTCAGCCCAACAAGTCCACACCAACTCTCTGAACAGCATCCCACCCAGATGCCTCCTATCTCTGTAACCCTGCATTTCCCGTGGATAATCCCATATTTTATACACCCCTCAATAATATGGGCAATTTAACATGGCCAATCCACCTAATCTGCACATCCTTGGACTGTGGGAGGAAATTCACGCAGACACGGGGGTGAATGTGCAAACTCCACACAGTGACCTGAGGGTGGGATTGAGCCTGGGTCCCTGACATTGAGAGGTAGCAGCGCTAGCCACTGTGCCAACCAGGAGATAATTTCAGTTGAAAGAATGAGGTTAAATTCATTACCTCCTGCTTAGACCAAAGTTGAAATATTGCTGATATGTGTGGCTTTCCTATTCAATTGTGCAAATACCTGAACCACTTGTGGAGTTCAACTTTTGATGTCTTCCCTGTTATAACATTTGCGTGATTGCATCAGGTCAATTGTTCAGTTGTTGGTGGATTCATCAGATTTGCTCCCTCATGGAGGAAACCCATGCGGACTCAGGGAGAATATGCAAACTCCACACAGACAGTTGCCAGAGGCTGGAATTGAACACGGATCCCTGATGGTGTGAGACAGCAGTGCTAACCACTGAGCCACCATGCCAACCAATGACATAGGACTGCTGGAAGTTAGGCTGGAGTAGAGGTAATGGGGAACAAAAATATGATGGAGAAACTGGATAGGTACTTTGCATCAGTTTTCACAGCAGAAGACACCAACAGCATACCAGAACATAGAACATAGAAGAATACAGCGCAGTACAGGCCCTTCGGCCCTCGATGTTGCGCCGATCCAAGCCCACCTAACCTACACTAGCCCACTATCCTCCATATGCCTATCCAATGCCCGCTTAAATGCCCATAATGAGGGCATTCCATGGCAGGGCATTCCATGAACTCACGACCCGCTGAGTAAAGAACCTACCCCTAACATCTGTCCT
>NC_057734.1:26030284-26035821 GCF_004010195.1 Chiloscyllium plagiosum | reverse complement strand
CCGCTAGTGATGGCACTCCAAGATGAACCTTTGCCATCAACTACTACCCTCTGTCTTCTTCCAGCCAGCCAACTCCTAATCCAACTCACCCTCAATGCCATACCTCCGTATTTTTTGCAGTAGTCTACCATGGGGAACCTTATCAAACGCCTTACTAAAATCCATATACACCACATCTACCGCTTTCCCCTCATCCACCTCCTTAGTCCAGAACTTCAGGGGCGAGTGTAGAAACCATCACTAAGGGGCAGCTGCTGAGGAAGCTGAAAGGCCCAAAGGTGAATAAATCACCTGGACCAAATGGACTATACTCCAGAGTCCTGAAGGAGATTGCAGAGGCATTGGTGGCGATCTTTCAGGTATCATTGGAGTCAGGAAGAGTTCCAGAGGTCTGGAAAATGGCTAATGTAATACCCCTTTTTAAGAAAGGAGGGAGACAGAAGACAGGAAACTATAGGCTGGTTTGCCTGATTTTGCTCATTGGTAAGATTATAGAGTATTATTAAGGATAGGTTGCAGAGTACTGGAACTGCATTGCAAAATAGCACTGAGTCAGCATGGCTTCATCAAGGGAAGGTCATGCCTGACAAATCTGTTTGAATTCTTTGGGTGGTAACGAGCAAGTTAGACAAAGCAGAGTCAATGGACATAATCTATTTGGATTTCCAGTAGACCTTTGACAGTGTGCTGCACAGGAGGCTGGTAAATAAGAGCCCATGGTGTTAAGGAAGTGGTATTGTTAATTGATTGAGAATTGGCAGACTGGCAGAAGGCAGTCAGGATAAAAGGACCTCTTTCAAGATGGCAGACGGTGACAAGTGGAGTTTCATAGAGATCAGTGTTGGGACAACTATTCACGTTGAACACTGACAATCTGGATGAAGGAACTGAGAGCATTGTTACTATATTTGCAGATGACAAAAAGACAAGTGGAGGGACAAGTAGTGTTGAGGAAGGAGGGAGGTTGCAAAAGGATATGGACAGGCTAAGAGAGTGGCAGATGTAGGAAAGTGTGATGTCATGCACTTAAGTTGGAAGAATAGAGTATTTTCAAAACAGAGAAAAACCTCAGGAATATGAAGTACAGAGAGACGTGGGAGTCCTAATTCAAGATTCGCTTTCAGGTAATATGCAAGTTCATATGGTAGTTAGGAAGGCAAATGCAATGCTAACATGTACTGCTGAGGCTGTATAAGGCTCTGGTCAGACCTCATTTGGAATACTGACAGAGTTTTGGGTTCCCTATCCAAAGAAGGATGTACTGTTGTTGGAGCAGATCCAGAGACATTTACAAGATAGATCCTAAGAATGAAGGCTTTGTCGTATGATGTGCAGTTGACAGATTTGGTGATGTGAAATGGGTCTGTACGCAATGGAGTTGAGAAGGATAAGGGAGGTTCTTACATAAAACTGTCATGGACCAGACCAAACCCATCAAAATATAGTAAAAGATAGCCTAGACCCTAACTTTTTTTTAAATTTAAAAGGCAAGTGCCAGAATGCTGTGGGGGCTAAGTTATTGAGGGTATTTTAAGAGAGAGAGAGATAGTTAGGTTCTTGAGTAGTAAAAAGAATCACAGGTTAAGGGGAGAAGGCAGAAGAACTGGTTTGAGAAACACATCAGCCATGATCAAATAGTGGAACAGACGCAATGGGCCTAATTCTGCTGCTATGTCTTATTGTCTTAAACTTCACTTTTTAAAATTCTCTACTCAAGAAATAATTCCAATGCTTGGCTAGCATCATTCGTTGCTTTGCTGACTTGCAATGCTGTTTTTACCAACTTATGCATCTATCCCATTTAACTTATTTTCTGAAGCTTAGGAAATATTTCTGTTTCTCCTGTCAAAGTGCATCACTTCATATATGCTAAAGTACGTTTACGACATAAAATGTCTAGTCTGCAAAATTTATAGTATTTTCTTGTCTTATGTTTCATACTTTCTCAGTGAGAGTTACACCCAGTTGCATATCAACTGTAAATTTTTATATCAAATTACTTGTCACACCATCCTTGGTAAAAATAGACACCTCCTTTTGACATTTTCTGGAACAGCTTGGATATGGCAACAGGCTCATGTTCAGCTTCCAAGTGAAAGAAATTTACCATTGTTGTATATGGCAGTCAGTAAGTCTAACATGTTCAACTGCTGGCAACCATTATTGAACAAATTTGTTTACATGTCCCCAATAAAGAGCAGCTCGATTATGACAACATTTTGCAACTCCTGCCTCAATTAAAGAAGCAAATTGTACATTAAATTGCAAACTGGTATATGCACACAGATACATGAAATTTGCAGACTGGGTTACTCATTAGTTTCTTCTATAATCATAACCAAAACATTTGTTCCCAATACGATCAAGATGTAAAAATAGTTTTTCTTTCAGCATCACCAAACAAAATTATCATTTAACAAGACTGAAAATAACTTTTCACTTCTTCCTTGCTACACACCTTCAATTAACCTCTCTTGTTTTTAGCTCTCTGTGTTTGGGTAATAGTGACTGATCATGTTTGCCTTTTGTCAGATTTCCACTTTTAAACAAATAAATTACATGACACTGAAGGAATCTTTCCCCTATCTTCATTATATGAATGGACTCAGTATCTTAACAACTCCAATCACATACATCCCCTCATCACCTCAATTATTTTACATTGCTGCCTTCTGGCCAGCACTAAACTTTCTAAAGCTTCATGCTTGGTGCATCACAATTCATCTTGCTTTGCTCTCATTTAGCTATTGAAGCAAAGCTTAAGTAAACTAAACAGCATTCCAGCAATGTTTTTTAATACTAAATTGAAGGTGAGCAACCTTACTTGTGGACAGTCTTGTAGACTGTTGGATTGATCTGAAAGGAACAGAAAATACGTCTAATCTGTGTCAAAAAGCAGCATGGAAATCATTACTTAGCTTGCCACTTACAAAGAGCTCATCACAACATTAGGGCTTCTTCCTGCAGCATCATTCAATGCTAAGTGATGCATGGTTTCTCAGTGTGTGTTTGATTCCATTTTCATTCAAATATTTCAAACTTCCAACATTTAGTGTAAACTATTATCTGACACCAATACCTCTGGCAGCCCATAAACTGCAAACTAACTTCACAAAGCAATTCTTTTACCACTAGTGGTGTAGAAACATGCACTCAATATTTAACTTCTTGCTTTAGCCATCCCCCAAAACAAAGCATTCATTCCCTTTCACTTTAAACATAAATGACATTCTGAACTGGTTCAATAGTTTTCTTATACTTGACCATTGTATGAAAGGAACCTTGAATGGATTATTTCTTATCTCGAGACACATTTTACTATGGTTTAGCTTTCTAAATTGCCTCTATCTTTCTTATCTATCAGGCTCTTTAATCATTACTAACTGCATAAAAGGCACTGGTTTAATCCCACAAAAATATCAGCTGTACATTTTCCTTTACCCATTGTTGTGAAGTTTAGTTCTAACATTGGTCTTCCTTGCTCAATGGCCACTTTGCCTTCTCTTAGCACTTCTACAACACTAGGTACATTTTCAGATCCTTACTGTAATTAACTGTGCCTAATTTAACTACCTTACAATCAGTCAATTTCTTCCCAGAGGCGCTGTGGTCTCTCCTACTATAAATGGCTAGCAATTAAATGTATTGTCATATTCCACTTTAACAGTAACGAATTTCACTTAACATTGGAATACACTTACTGGAAAATCTAGTCAGTTTCACCCTAATTTTGTACAGGAAATATGGCTGAGGGACTTCTTGTGCTTTTATTTTGAGATACAGACATGGCTGTAATAACAGCAAAACAAGTTCCGAGTTTCTCATTTTCACTTCCATTGTCAACATTGGAATTTTATCTTCAACTCAGATACACTACTTCGAGAGCACCTACCAAACCCGCAATCTTTACTACCTAGAAAGACAAGATCCCCTCCAAAACACAAAATGTTCTGACTTGGAAGTATAATTGCTTCCCTCCTTCACTGTGACTAGGTTCAAATTCTGGAAATTTCTGCTAAACAACATTGTGCATATACCTAGACAACAGAACATGCTGTGGCTGAAGAAGTGGCTCATTCCAAGGACAAATCAAGGTAGATAACAAATGCTGACCTTGCCAGTGATATTCATATCATAAGAACAACTTTTTTTAAATAAAAGCTTGTATGCGTTGTTTATGTTGCTTTCTGATTGAGATCAGCTCTTGATCTGCTGCTCAATAGCATTAACTTCTTTTTCCACTTTTAAACTCTTCTACCAATCACTTTAAATCTATACCTTCTAGCCATTAGCCCCCCTCAGAAAATTTGGTCATTCTCACCTACTATATACAGGCCCATCACAATCTTGTACCCCTCAATCAAATCTCCCCACAGTCTTCTGTGCCAAGGAAACCAACTCAAGCCTATCCAATCTTTCATCATAGCTGTAGTTTTCTAGTTTGAGCAAAATCCTTCTCAGTCTCCTCAATTCTTAGTGCAACCCCATCCCCTCTGTAATGTAGGACCAGAACTGCATGCTGTACTCAAGCTGTGGATTTGAGAAAGCGTATAAGGTATGAGCCGGTAGAGAAAAAGAGATAAGTTTAGGGTTGCTTAACAAAGGCTCAGCTAGCATGACTTTGATCAGATAAGAATGTGCAGTAAACAATGAGGTGCTGGAGGCAAGGGTAGTGGTTTAACGAGTTGAGGAACATCCATCCTGTAATGCCAGATGACTTAATCTTTACTGTTGACACTGGCTGATTGTAACATCATCCAATCAATATAGATGTTGCTTTATTTGGATGCTGCTCCCTGTAAGTGACTATATAATTCCTTAAACTATCTGCTGTTCGAGAGAAGACTGAGAACTCAGGTCTTTGTGTACATGGGCAGTCGATTTCTCTCTATGGGGCCTGGAATAAAGGTAAAGAAGGTAGAGCCATACTGTGTCTCGGAGTGTTTGCTTCGACTGATACAGGGATACGGAAAGGGGACTACTGCTTTATGTTGCTCCATCACAGCCTCTTTGCCCTTAAATTCTATGTCCCAGCTAAGAAAGTAATGCACTCCATATATCTTCTTAGCTATCTTATCAACCTTTTTTGCTTCTTTTCAGGAATGTGTGTAAGTCTATCACTTCCTCTGCAGTTCACACCTTCCCTCCTCACCAGCAAATATATGGCCATTTTTTGTGCTGTCCTAAAAATTCATAGTTATGCCTGTTACATACAAATTCTACCACTACCATACACCACAAAGTGTAGGGGACCTAGTGGGGTTTCACAGGGCTCACTACAAGAAAGGTCTTCCAGATGCAAAAATACCTGTCAACTGTTGCCCGTTCTTTTCTGTCAATTTGCCCATTTTGTAACCAGTTTACTATATATCTCTGGACCTATAGCCTTTTTTTCAAATTAAAAAAAAAGTCTGCCATTTGGGACCTTCTCAAAAGCTTTGCTAAAATAACACAGAGCTGAAAATATGTTGCTGGAAAAGCGCAGCAGGTCAGGCAGCATCCAAGGAGCAGGAGAATCGACGTTTCGGGCATAAGCC